>NW_027637696.1:285000-330417 GCF_951216825.1 Electrona antarctica
TATCTTTGGTCAAGTCCATTTTATTTGTAGGCTACAACACATTTCATAACAGATACTCAGTGTTCTTCACATTAAAATAATACATTATTATAAATAAACAGATATACAAGGTGCTGCCACCACCCCATCCAACCACAAACACAAAGCATTTATAAACCACTCATCAATAGAAATTATAGCCTACAATATTTAGGACCTACACACACGTGCACGCGGACACGCACACACGCACGCACGCACGGACACACACACACACACACACACACACACACACACACACACACACACACACACACACACACACACACACACACACACAAACACACACACACACACACACACAGTGGTGGAAAGTAACTATAGTTACAGTTACTTTGTAGATTTTGATTATTATTATTACATAACATACAGTAACCACTTGAGCCCTATATACTTCTACAAGCTCACAACGCACCGACACATTGCGAGCTTGTAGATCTGCTTTTTACAAAAGATTTATGTACATTTTGAAAAATGGTGAAATGGAACATTGTGTGTAATGAGTACTTTATTTTGACCCATTTAGACCTGAAGCTGATTTTTTTAAAGGCTTCTAAATCCTAAAAGTTTTCTGAAAAATGTTTCTATGTCAGTGGTGGTCAACCTTTTTCATGTCCAGATTAATCATTTATTTTGCTGCCGACCCCCATCTCAAAAGTATGTTGTTCCAGGGACCCCCCAGAAGCAAAGATTTGAGTTAAAAACGTTTGCTGTGAAAGAAAATATACTGTATTCAAAGATTTGCGCCACATTTTCACGATTTTTCAATAGCTAAAGTATAACATAATGCCTAAAACACCAAAAGTGGTTCCCGTCATGAATGGGTTAACCCATTCAGGACGGGCACCCCTTTTGGTGGCATAGCGTGGCACCGAGTGCCGCGCTACGAGCTTGTAGATCTGCTACTTTTTTTTAAATCGCGAAAATGTTGCGCAAATCTTTGAATATATATTCCTTCAGAGCGAACCTTTTTAGCTCAAATCTTTGCTTCTGGGGGGAGTCCCTGGAACAACATATTTTCAGATGGGAGTCCACGGCCAAATACAGATAATTCTGGGGGTCCTTGACATCCATATTTTTGGCAGATGAAAATGCTCAATGGAGACCTCCATCCATCTGAAAATATGTTGTGCCATGGAAACGCAGTATTATACTATGCTAAGCCTTTCTCAAACCTTTTCATGTCACATAACCCCAAATAAAAAAGTATTGTTCAGCCCAACTTGTTCTGAAAATAGCTGATCTTATGTAGTGAGTGTAGGAGTCAGACCACCTGTCTCAACTAACAGTGAGTGTAGGAGTCAGACCACCTGTCTCAACTAACATAGTGAGTATAGGAGTCAGACCACCTGTCTCAACTAACATAGTGAGTGTAGGAGTCAAATCACCTGTCTCAACTAACATAGTGAGTGTAGGAGTCAGACCACCTGTCTCAACTAACATAGTGAGTATAGGAGTCAGACCACCTGTCTCAACTAACATAGTGAGTGTAGGAGTCAAATCACCTGTCTCAACTAACATAGTGAGTGTAGGAGTCAGATCACCTGTCTCAACTAACATAGTGAGGGTAGGAGTCAGATCACCTGTCTCAACTAACATAGTGAGTGTAGGAGTCAGACCACCTGTCTCAACTAACATAGTGAGTGTAGGAGTCAGATCACCTGTCTCAACTAACATAGTGAGGGTAGGATAGATCACCTGTCTCAACTAACATAGTGAGGGTAGGAGTCAGATCACCTGTCTCAACTAACATAGTGAGGGTAGGATAGATCACCTGTCTCAACTAACATAGTGAGTGTAGGAGTCAGATCACCTGTCTCAACTAACATAGTGAGTGTAGGAGTCAGATCACCTGTCTCAACTAACATAGTGAGGGTAGGATAGATCACCTGTCTCAACTAACATAATGAGGGTAGGAGTCAGATCACCTGTCTCAACTAACATAGTGAGTGTAGGAGTCAGATCACCTGTCTCAACTAACATAGTGAGGGTAGGAGTCAGATCACCTGTCTCAACTAACATAATGAGGGTAGGAGTCAGATCACCTGTCTCAACTAACATAGTGAGGGTAGGAGTCAGATCACCTGTCTCAACTAACATAATGAGGGTAGGAGTCAGATCACCTGTCTCAACTAACATAGTGAGTGTAGGAGTCAGATCACCTGTCTCAACTAACATAGTGAGTGTAGGAGTCAGATCACCTGTCTCAACTAACATAGTGAGGGTAGGATAGATCACCTGTCTCAACTAACATAATGAGGGTAGGAGTCAGATCACCTGTCTCAACTAACATAGTGAGGGTAGGAGTCAGATCACCTGTCTCAACTAACATAGTGAGGGTAGGAGTCAGATCACCTGTCTCAACTAACATAGTGAGGGTAGGAGTCAGATCACCTGTCTCAACTAACATAATGAGGGCAGGAGTCAGATCACCTGTCTCAACTAACATAGTGAGTATAGGAGTCAGATCGCATGGCTCACAGGCCATTTTTCAGTGGAAAGTGAATAATAAAGTGTTATGAAAATGGTGGTGATTTGTGAACGTAACTTGCTTTAATTTCATCCACGATCCTTTTCCATTGCAGGAAGGGACACAGAGGGGAAAATGTTAAAGTTTAATGAACTAGCCCAGGGGACACCCATTATATAATGGGTGTCCCATGTGGCACTAATAACTTGATAATGAACTACTAACTTAGCCTTTATGCAGTTCCTCAAAGCTGGGATCAGTCTCCGTAGCCCCTCCAAGGATGTCTTGTATTCGCTCAGGTCCAACTCATCCAGAACCTCCTCTGACATCTGCAGCATGTAGGCCAGAGCTGAACACTGGATCTCAGAGAGTTTCTCTGTCTTGTTCTCTGACTTCAGGTATGTTTGGATGTGCTGGTATACTGACTGGTCCTTCATCTCCATCAGACAGTGGAAGATGTTGATACATCTGTCAGGTGAGGCATCGGTGTTCATCTTCTTTAGGTTCTGGATGGCTTTCTGGACGCTCTCTGAACTGTTCTCTGTCTGACCCAGCAGGGCTCGTAACAGACACTGATTGGACTCCAGTGAGAGGCCATGAAGGAAACGCACAAAGAGGTCCAGGTGGCCATTTTCACTCTTCAGGGCTTTGAGCATGGCTTTCTTCAGGAAACCGTCCAGGGACCTGATCTTTTTTAATGTCTGGAATATCTTCCAGTCACCCAGGAATGTATACAATACATTCATCTTCCTCTCTGTGAAACAGTGGAACAGATAAACTGCAGCCAGAAACTCCTGAACGCTCAGATGAACAAAGCAGTAGATGGGCTCTCCCTGGAAGCAATCACTGTCTTTTTTGAAGATCTCTGTGCACAAGGCTGAGTACTGTGGGGCTTCTGCAACACCAAGACCACATTTGTTCAGGTCTTTTTGGTAGAAGATCAGGTTCCCTGTCTCCAGGTGTTCAAATGCCAGTCTGGCCAGCTTCAGAATAACAGCTCTATCAGCCGGTGTCTTAAACTTCTCCCCATCCCTCCATGTCTGAAGAGAGATGAAGCGGCAGTACATCTCAGTCTGGGTCTTGGGCAGCTCACCTGTCTGGTCTGTCTTCAACATGCGCTGCAAAACTGTGACAGTGATCGAACAGAACATTGGGATTTCACACATGATGTGGATGCTCCTTGATTCATTGATGTGTGAGATGACTCTGTTGGCCTGGTTCTCATCACTGAATCTCTTCATGATGTACTCCGTCTTCATGTCATCACTGAACCCTTGCACTTCTGTCCATATGTCAACAAAACAAGAAGGGATCTGTTTGGCTGCTGCAGGGCGTGTGGTTATCCAGATGTGAGCACAGGGTAGCAGTTTTCCTTCTATGAGGTTTACCAGTAAGACTTCCAGTGAGGTGGGATGGGTGAAGTCACCTGGGCAGACAAGCCCCGTCTTGAAGCGTAAATTTAACTTGCTTTCATCGAGACCATCAAACACAAACAGAAGTTTGAAGGGACTTTCGTCATAATCTTTGATTCCTGACTCCTGCAGCGTTGTGAAGATATAATCAAGAGCCTCTTCCGGGATGAATTTGGTTGTGTGGATGCATTCGTAAATTAGTTGTGACAAACTAAACTCTCTTCCCTGCAGCAAATTTAGATGGCGGAATTGGAACACAAATGTGAGATGTGGAAGTTCATTTTCTTTCTTTGCCCAGTCAGAAACAAACTTGTGTACGAGAAAGGATTTGCCAACTCCTGCGATACCAATGGACATCACTATTCTGATGTTTTCTCCAGAAGGTGATTTAAAGATTGCACTGAGTCGGATCTCCTGGCCTGCTTTCTTCATCTCCATCTGTATGACCTCATGCTCACTGCTGAACTCTGTGTCCTCCAATTGTATGATTCTGACATGTGTGTAGCATCCTTTAAAATGCTTCTTATCCACCATTTGGAATGTCCCTTCAGGTACACTCGCAAATGGTTTTACAACTCTTGCTTTAAGACCGTTTTGGTAGAAGGAAATACGTAGCTTTACATGTCCTTGTGTTTCCACGAGCAAATCTGGAAGGAACAAAGTCAATCCTTATATTAATAGAAAGTATTACATGGGTGAGTTTTCTTAACTTTATGAATAATAATAGCCTACATTATAACACTTAAAAAAAGAGTATACAATCTTTGTTGCTTATAGTTGTAAAATCAAAGGTGATATAGTGATATATAAGTGACAGTCAGCTCTGTTGCACAAGTTATTTTTTTTATCACCACTGTAAGTATGCTAGACAGAAGTAAATAGACAATACATTTTGACCAGACAAAAACATATTTAAAATAATATTTCAATCAGAATAACTTTTTATGGAAATAAATACTTTTAGATCTCCTATTGAAATGAATGCACGATTACCTTCCTGTGGAGGCTGTGAGGACGTGGTGAGGAGACTGCTACCTGAAGACTCTCCAACATCACTGACATCTGCTACGAGAGAGAGAGAGAGAGAGAGAGAGAGAGAGAGAGAGAGAGCTGTCTCATTTGGGGGTGTGAATTTAGGTGCTGTGTGTCTCTATAGTCTATGCTGTATGTATTGTATTGAAATACAGTAGATGGATGTTTACCATCATTTGGTCTCTGAGAGGAAGATGCGCTGCTCTCTGAAGTCTCTGGAACATCACTGGTGCAATCTGCAGAGAGAGAGAGAGTGAGAGAGAGAGAGAGAGAGAGAGAGAGAGAGAGAGAGAGAGAGAGAGAGAGAGAGAGAGAGAGAGATCTGTTGCATGAGAATATATTTTATCGTTTACACTATTTAAAGTCTGTCGTCCTGTCCAGGATTGGCTGTTCTGTGTAAGGAGTGCTGATATGTGAAGATGGTTGGTTCCTGTCGTCCCTGTTTGACTGCATCCAGACAGTAGATCCACGAAGATGCCAAAAGCAGCGAGTGGCAGGAGCCTCTTCCTGGTTTTTAAACAGCTGGTGGATGGAAATGAGGCTCCACCCACGCTGCAAAATGTCGGCCAGAAAACGGGAGATGCTTGCCCTTGCGGCAAGTGGAAGCCGCGCGCGAGCGTCATTTTCCATCCACCAGCTGTTTAGAAACCAGGAAGAGACGCCTGCCGCTGGTGGCTTTTGGCATCTTCGTGACTCCACTGTGTGGACGCACCCTTTGTGATGCCATCTTGATTGGCATCACAACCCGATTGGTTGTTGTCCCCATGGTGCCTTCCAAACAGGAAGTGATTGAATGTAATAGAGACACACACAGCGCCACCACTTCTGGTCCGTTAGAACGGTGTACCGCAGGCCAGCCATAGAAGCCAGTTGAAATGCAACTGTACTTATAGCCTACTTTTAAAATTATACAAAATGAACTGAAGACTATATTGATTTAAATAAAAATATGTTTCCAAATGTATGGAGTGTCTTTGTCAACATATCTTCAATGTGTTTCACATTTAATTTACAACTTGAATGGGTTACCCATTATGTTAACAGAGCAGAGGGGAGACGCATTTCAGTGACACCGCTGTCTTTACGAGGCTACGAGGCTGTGAGTCTTTATTTTGAACATGTCACGTGGGCTTATATATGTTTTACGTACCGCGGAGCTCCGACAGTGTGTTTTACCGTTGTTGTATAATTAACTTGGCTGAATGTAGTTGGGGAAATAACCCAACTAAATGACATTTTCAACTACCTAGTGAATTATCCAGAACGCAGTGAGCACTAACTATGAGACCTAGCAGAACATGTCTGTGTGTCTGTCTGTGTGTCACGCTGTAACACCACCCACCCGCCACCAGAGGGCACAGCTGTATCACACACAAAACACACACACACACACACACACACACACACACACACACACACACACACACACACACACACAACTTAACTTAAAAAAAAAATTAACTTAAAGAAAAACGTAACTTAAAAAAAACAAAAAAACACACGCACGCACACATACACATTACACACACTAAAAAAAGAACTTAACTTAAAAAAAATCTTAAAAAAAACACTTAAAAAATAAAATAATTAAAAAAAAGAGAACTTACAAAAAAAAAACCTTAAAGTACGTAATTTATTCTAATTGTTATTGCAATTTACGAGCTGCGTTCGCTTCCCGCGTTCGCGCGTCTTACTTGTATTAATAATTAGTCTTGCAAGATGCTGTTTGGATATTTTTCCACACTTAACTCTTTGAGAGTTTCATGGATTTCTATATAGTTTTTAGACTTCTCTATGGCAGAATGGCGTTTTTGAATGATTTATTGAAAATTCTCTGTTGTGAATGTGTGACAACGAAAGACCTTCAGAGAAAGCTTGGCTTGTCTGCTTCCAGGAAAAAAATGAACTGAGTTGATAAAATGTTTAGTTTTTGTGTTGGAAGCCATTTAAAAGAGCCTGCATTTACACTGGGTAGTGTTTCTAGGACAACAAAAAAAGTTATGCCCGGTTGAAGTTTTATTTTCTAAATAACTTTTTTTCTGCTGGGCGTACATAGCCATGCAATATCTCATTTTAAAGGGTGAGTTGTCTAGTTCAATTAAAATAAAATAAAAAGTTTCTCACATGTACCACTGTAGATATTTTGCCATCTATAAATAGCATGGTCAGTCATGATCAATCTGACCTATCCAGCTAAAAGTCCCCCTAGCTCTGAAATGGAACATCATATAAACTCAATTCTTTTTTGGGGTAAAATTAGACATTCTAACGCACATTTTGATATATACCATGTTTACATAGTCTTACCAGTACCTTGTCTATTCATGCATGTATCTCAAAAACCTGTTGTGAAGAAACAGTTTTGATAAAAAAACACATCCAAGGACATTGTTTTGATATGACTTTGTGCCCATGATATGTATCAAAATATAGACTTGAATGTATACTGTATTATAACAAAAAATTGGGTTCTTACCATCTACCGTTACAGAGTAAATCACAGTTGAAACTCGCTTAGTCAAACCATAAACCTCAGAATAGTGAACAAAATAGCCATGACAGGTCTAACTCATTGTAAAAGCGTCTTTTATTTTTTATGACTACTAACATAATACAATTATAATAAATATTACAGAAAATAAATAGGCCTACATACAAAACAGTTGTCCCCAAACTCCCCAGTGTCCCCAAACCACTGCATTCCAGTTGTTCTTGACGGTGTGTGTGTGTGTAGGCTAAATTTAAAAAAAACAACAACTGAAATGAATGAATGCATCCGGTTCAGTGTCGGAGAACTCCATCGCAGTCTTGACTCTTCGTCTTCATCATCATCATCCTCCTCCTCCTCCTCATCTGATGCCAGTTCTAAATATATAAAAATAAACATTTAGCTGTAGTCAGCCCGGCCAATAGCCAGTTGGGGGGGGGGGGACGTAGGCTATCTGACATCATCGTCATCATCATCATCACACGGAGACACACTAAACAATGTACAATCATGATAGTATACAATATTCAATGAATGCGATTATCATGCAAGCTCAGACGTCAATGAAACGTCATACAGATCTTATATAATACGCTACTGTTAGCTTCACTCCCCGTCCCCCCTCCGATCCTTGTAGCAAGGTCATCAACAACCACGCGTTGCTTCAGTAAACGATGCATGTTTGTTCTCCGTCTTTGTAGACAGTAAATAAAAGGAGCGAACATTACTCTAAAGATCAGATCGCCTATAAGGCACGCTACAATATAAAATACTTGTACTGCCATGCGTGCATGCCTGCTACGATACATTTGTACTGCACCGACCAACCGATCGACACCAAACCCCCCCTCCAGCCATTACCCAGCACCAATGCACCAACCCCCCCATTAGCCAGCACCTTTGGTGCTGGCTAATGGCTGGGGGCCATCGTGGTGAGTCATTCTGGCGTCATGATCTGACTAGTAGTAGTAATTATCCAAGCATCTATTTGTAGCGATCATCTTATGATTTCTGATCACTATAGAAGGATCTACAATAAGATTACCTCAAAACATTCCGGGTTGATCGTCTTCTTCAATGGTTTCCCGGTATAGCTCATCGGACGACGATGGGGAGACAATGAAAAAAGGAGGGAGGGAGCAGCGAGTCTCGCTGTAAGCACTGGACCAGGGCTACTCCGCCTGGAGAAGGCGACTGGGACGCGTATGGATCAATACTACTACCACAAAACTCGCTCAAATAAATAGTACTGCTTTCAACTTTTTCTGCTAGAAAATCGCTCGGGCGAGACGGGTAAACAGGCAAAACAATGAAAACTATGAAGACTCCCTCTGCCCCCACTGTTTACAGGGGGTGGGACCAGCTTCCAATGGCAACACGTACACGTGTGTCACGTGACACGGGTTTTCTGGGTAATGTAGTTGGAATATAAGCTCAGGAATTTAAACAGCGCTTCGGAGCATATTAATATGTTTAGATTAATCAAAAACGGCGAAGACGCCAATTGGCGTCATTGATCATTTACGGAATTCTGATGAAGACGCCAATTGGCGTCTTTCATCTTCTAAGGGTTAAATAGCCTATAAAACGAAACACAAATGTATTGAAAACCTCAAAGGATGCGACCGTGACGTATACACAGTACCATGTGACCACTTTAACTTGAGATTTACGATGCTCTGTGTGTGTGTGTGTGTGTGTGTGTGTGTATGTGTGTTTGTGTGTGTGTGTGTGTGTGTCAGACTGCCACAACAGCTTTGTTCGCTTCCCGCGTTTATGCGTCTTACTTGTAGTACATTGTGGGTTGTATATTGAGATGGCAGGTATGTGACATTAAAAACATACTGATGATTATTATACTGATTATATTATAATACATTGTGTGTTGTATATATTGAGATGGCAGGTGTGTGACATTAAAACGGAGTAATCAAACATATGGGACACTACTGTAATAGAAAACATTTGGGGGCGTGAATTTGTCCACGCCGTGTGTCTCTATAGTCTATGCTGTATGTATTGTATTGAAATACAGTAGATGGATGTTTACCATCATTTGGTCTCTGAGAGGAAGATGCACTGCTCTCTGGAACATCACTGGTGCAATCTGCAAAGAGAGAGAGAGAGAGAGAGAGAGAGAGAGAGAGAGAGAGAGAGAGAAAGGATTGAATGGCAGTCCGATTATATATAATTGACGTTTCTAGGCAATGCTCTTCATCTTGTCAAACTGAGGCTATGTGAGGTGTTGTGACAAAATTATCATTCCATTGTCCTGACGAGTCTTTGAAGCTCGCTCAGGTGTGAACCAAAACACACAGTGAGACAGCAATCTGCTATCTCCTACCATATGTTGATTTGAAGTAACTCCACCCTTGTAATAATTTCTGTCTATGTAAAATGTATATATTGCCATTTGAAAATGCAATGTTCACTAGTCTTGGGCTGGCTGGCCACCACGGTCAGGCAGTCTGTGTGCTCCCGCGGGCCAGCATGGCCGCGGGAAGCTCTGCTCTGTTGTACTTGTACTTTTGAAATAAATACAACTCTGATGGGACCGTCATTTCATCTCTCTCTGCCTGCGTTCTTCATCTGATGCTTTGATGCAAGGTTTTCACTACTCTACTCTACAAGTTTGCTTTAGGAGAACACAGTTCTCTCTAGTTTGTTAGGTCAGTTAGTTGTGTGAAAATACACGACACATGCTTATATACATGTCTTCACCTACCTTTGGGTCGGTTCAGAAACTTCTCCTGTAGATCAGTCCTGTTGATCGTCATCAGGACATTCCCCACGATCTGAGTTGCATGAGTAGTGTAGTTCTGCACGATCAGATCCACTGTCTCCATCCTGTCAGCGTGTTCCAGGTGGCATGTTTGGAGCGGCTGGAGGCCTTCAACATGAACAGGAAGTTTCAGATGCCACTTGAACTGCTTAAAGTCATCTTCTCCCAGATCGTTGAGAGTTGTCAAGATATGTTCCTTAAGTCCATCCATGGTTTATTCCTGACACAAACAGAAAGCTCTGGGTGAGAAAATGTTGATCACAGGCCGTAGTTCATGTTACAACAAATAAAATAAAACAAATGATGAATATAAATAATGTCACTGGTAGCTCCTACAAGTGGCTTCTTGAATGTGTACTCATAGTATCCTCTAGTACAGCGGTTCCCAAACTGTGGTGCGCGCACCATTTGGGGTGCGCGAGTGGCCACCAGGGGGTGCGTGATATGAAAAGGGTAATGGCGGACAGTTTATGGTGTTATTTAACACAAATAGCAACATCGGTAAAACACCGTTTTATGGAGATGTATAGAGCCGCAGCCGCTCCGTGTCTCTCACTCTCCGTGTTTGAGAGAGAGTGCAGTCAACATTCAATGTGAAAATAGTGAACATCTTCAGAGGATTATAATGACAATGTGCTCTCACTCTAACCTCTGCACAATAAACATCACCCGCCCTACTCTGTCCCTGATTGGTTTAGGTTTACACAGGATGAGTGATGATTGGTTAAGGGTACATACAGTGTCAAATATCTGAGGCAGAGTTGCATGGGTGATTTCCTGGAGCGACCACACAAATGGCACGCACGCACGCACGCACGGCTACAGGCCGGGTGTGTCAGAGAGAGAGAGACAGAGAGGAAGTGGGGGGGAAATATGAGAAATATAGCCTTGCTCACAATGCACAGCCAATCAGCCATGTGATGCGTAGTGAATGTGCACGCACACACGCAGGCACGCATGCATGCACACACGCACGCACGCACACAGGCACGCACGCACGCACGCACGCACGCACGCACGCACGCACGCACGCACGCACACAGAGGCAAATACTTCCTATAACTGTCAGGGGTGCCTGCCGCCCCCCCCTATATGTCAGAACCTGTTCTCACATTCCATATATTGATCCTTCCCCATCCATCCTTCCTCTTCGATGTCTCCCTTTTGACTGATACCTGTCCATTTAAACTCTAGACGGGCCTGCCCCAAAGTTATTAATGCAGCCATGCCTGGCAGCCGGCGAAAACTAGAGTTCTCATCAGGCCCGCAAATTAAGGCCCGGCCCTCGCTGCAGGGCCCTCATCAAACCCTGTACACTCAAGACACTGCACCCGCGGCCACCCTTAGATATCCAGGCTGACCTGTTCTGACATTCCATATGTTGATTTGACCTCATCAAACACTCAAGACTCACTCCAGCTGTCATCCAGGCAGATGTGTAAAGGGCGAGGAATGCAATGCCGCTGGCTGACCTAAAGTGGCACTGTTGAGCAGCCTAAAAGGACCATTCACACTGAGCACTATAGGGCTCCATCTTGCGCCACACTTATCCTTTATCCCTAAACTTAATTGCCATTTTTTACTATTTTGAAAATCATTTTAAAATAGTTCAACTAGCTGATCTATACATCTACATGTTGTGAGCTTGTAGATCAGCTATTTGAACTAATTATAATGATTTTTTAAATAGTAAAACATGGCAAATAAGTTTAGGGATAAGGATTAAGGGGTGGCGCAACATAGCCTATAGCCCTAAAGCTATAACTGCAGCCTGCCAGCAGCGTTGTTGTGCAGCCTGCACCGCTCAGTTCACACGGGTGTGGTTTTTGCCATGCACCAAAATCTGGTACGCCCTACGAACAGTCATTAAGACATGCAAATCCCATGACTCCTTCAAAACCGCTCTCAAAGTGCACCTATACGGACGGCTGCAATTCGAAACTCCATGGCCCCCGTACAATCTGAATGCCCCCCGACCCCCTTTCCCCCTTACTGTATACTGTATGTTTCCTTTTCCCTTTTATATAGAAGTGTATATTTGTACGTCTCTAAATGTTTTGTGAATTGAAAATGGTGGACCCTGTTGTAAACAAGTGTAATGCTTTATCAGTGATTTTCCCACAATGTGGATACATTTTAACATATTTTACCATAACTGTGCAGGGAAACAGGCGTTGTGTTGTGTCTATGCCACAGCACAGCCATGTCAATAACCACCGTAACAGCACTTCCTCTCATGTCTCATGGCTTTAAAAGCACTTTACAACAAATCACATTATTACAGTGTCAGTGACGCTGTTTGTGCAAAACACTTATAAATGATGTGAAGTACAACCAAAGATAGAAGCCTTTTAAATGGATTCTGTATTACCTTATTTGTTGTGTGGTCATTTATTCAGACATACTGCCCAGCTGGTCCATCTTCTATCACTGTCCAGGATGATATTTGGAGCTTGTATCCTCCCTCCCTCCTTTACTTATTTGATCAACTTTAAACACAAAAGGCTCAACGTGTATATCTGTACACTACAACAAAGAGAGAGTAGGAAACTATCTCTTCTTACTTCCTACGATGAAACAGGAACTAAAACTTTCAGAACACATAATCTTTGCTTCCTGTGCTCGCGCGCACACACACACACACGCGCGCACACGCACACGCGCACACGCACACGCACACGCACACGCACACACACACAGTCTATCATGTCTTTTCTAATAGTACAGAGGCTCGCAGAGCTGGAGTCTACGGTCGTGCAATTTGTCTCCGCTCGGTCTCCGCTCGGGACCACGCCCACAGTCTCCGCGACCACGCCCACAGTCTCCGCTCGGCCCCGTAGAGTCCCATTCTGAAGTAGCCTGGCTAATAAGCCAGACTAACACAACACTGTCGCGGTAGCATTTTTTTTTTGCCAACGGCTGATTCGGTCTGGTTTATTAACCAGGCTAATTCTGAAGCCCCTGTCTCCGCTCAGTCTCCGCTCGCCGGGCCCGCCCCCTCGAGTCTCCGTTCGCCGCTCCCGTCCGCTCCAATGCATTCCGAGTCTCCGCTTGCCCACTCCTCACCCGTCTTCTCATTATGCGGTCCCCGCCCCCCTCCCCGGCTCCAAGAAACTGTCACGGCGGCCATTGCTGCCCGGACCGGAGGAGCTGCGTTGAGAACGAGAACAGAACACTTTGGGAATTAATTTACAGGCACTTTGATAAAATAATTACGGTATCGACGTGTCGGTGGGGTCCCGACGACATCCCGATTTTTATGTTTTATAAGTTTGGACGAAATTATGGACGGGATTTCTACCATCTGCCTCACTGTCTTGTCACAGTGTGGACGGACAGGCGGGCGGGCGGAAACAACTACAGCATCACAGCAGCAGGTTTGGGAATTAATTTACAGGCACTTTGATACAATAATCACGGTGTCAATGTGTCGGTCGGGCCCCGACAACATCCCGATGTTTATGTTTTTTAAATTGTGATGACATGGCCTGGATTTGTATATCTGTCTCACTGCTTTTCCCACCCTCAGCGGTGGTGGTGGTGGTGATGATGATGATGATGATGACAGCTGACAGCACAGCAGACATAAGCATACAGCCTGGTAAAGTGCCCTTTTTTAATGCCAACAGAAGCCAGTAACTATTAATCACATTAACATTGCACGTTTAAATCGTCAGATGTTTATCTTGTCTTCTTTGGCCAAGGGACAGATTATGCTAACTGAATTAGCGCCTAAAAGCTCAGTGGGGCACTTTATGTTCAGACTCGATACTACTATAAATATAATTTAGCTTATTTTATTATTGAGGACATTGTGTCAACATGGCAAAAATAAACACTGGTAACGGTACTCCTGGTGTTCTGCCGGGAACAGGGTTCGAGTCCCTGCAGTGTGTGCTTAATGTTTCACATTTTGTCCACATGTTTACAACTCTACATATAATGTCAGTTAGCAATCCCGAATGCACTTTTAATTACACTTCTTCAAGCATATAGCCCTCTGATGACCTACTACACCTTATATAAATTGTGCCCTGAATGGAGGGCTTTTATTCACAATGCATCGTTTTTGTATAGCAGCACAGTATCTATCTATCTATCTATCTATCTATCTATGTAGAAAAGCCAATTTATTTTGCCATGGTCAAATTGACACATCAACTAGATTAAACAGCATTCCCTTATTGAGAATCATTGGGCCAATACGTGTTGACATGGATAGTTAAAGATAAAGATACAATCTCTGTGTTATAATTAATGGTATTTATTTCAGAATTGTGTACGTGGCAATATACAGTCAATATACAGTGCATTTTGCAGATAAAGCTCCTTTTGGAAACTTCTATAGCCTACTCACTCACTCACTCACTCACTTCCACACACACACCAACTCCCCAAAAGCCACCAGTAACTTCACACTATGGTGTGAAGTGCCTTCTTCCCTCCCTCAAGGTGAAGTGTGCACTGCTACACTGCTACTCACAAAATGCTTGCTGTTGATCTCGGGTACAACTGTATTATTCACACAGAGTAAAGACAGTGGATTGCTGCTACTACTATACACTATATTAATTAATTAATGCAAATATTTATTTTCGTGTCATGCCACTTCGGCCCATCCCATATGGGATTATATGACACATTTAACAAAGTACATTGAATACAACTGACACTACAGTCCTTCCTGTTCATACATATTTGTACATTATTTGAACAAAAAATTAAACAAAATGAAAATAAACAAAACAAGGCCATTTTACATGGCCCTCCTCCTCCATTCAGGCCTTTTCAAGGAATGAGGCAAATGAAAAGGTGTACTTTTGAAACAGGCGCTTCAGTCTCCAACCAGTCCTCCAACCATACAAATTCATGGTTTGGGTCTATCTTATTAAAAAGTCTCTCCCTAATAGAGTTGTAGAATGGACAATAAAAAACAAAATGCATTTAATTTTCGATTTCCTTTAGATCACACAGACTATCTCAATATGCAGTAAGTAGTAGACAGTAAGTATGCCAGCTCTGCCTGCCTGTTCTACTGAGTTGGAGATGGGGGTTCCACTCCAGCTCAGAGTGCTAAACGTTAATACAATAACAACAATAAAAACAAATATTACACACTAATACTATGTTATATTATTAGAGTTATTGTTGTTGCTACTACTTGTATTTGCTTGTGTCTCCCCATCTGTCTCTCTGTCTGTCTCTTTCAGGGTGGGACTGTCAGGGTGTCTGCTCTACAGTACATCTACAGTGTCTTGAGTCAACTTGTTGTGATATGTATATATGGTTATTTAGCAAGGTGTATAGCTTATCATAAATGTTGCAATGTAATTTCATGTCAGTTGTAAGTATGTGTTTCTTGCATGTAATGGTATTTTTCCACAGTCTACAATGTCTAGTCCCACACATTCCACCACCACCTCCTGCAGACTGCAGAGGTGTGATATTAGATAGAGGGAATTGTCTCATCCATCCATCCATCCATCCCTCCCTCCCTCCCACCCTCACCTGCTGTACTGCTCATCCTGTGCTTCAGTTTGGAGGGCTGACCCCCCAGCTCAAACACACCCCCATCCTGTCCAAGGTGAGTATAGGTGATAAGTCAGCCTGGCTGATACTCAGGCCAGTGCACTACATAATGTTAAATGAAAGTAAGACACTGCAACAGCATTACTGCACAGGAACAACTGCAACAGCATTACTACACTGGAACAAGTCTGCTTGTTAAATCTTGACTACCATACACAGGTAAGCGCAATTTGCTGTTTAGCCTTAGTTAATTTGGGAACAGATCCTGATTTATAATACTACATGATTTTATTTTGTCAAAAGATTAGGCCACATAGGTCACAGTAGGCTATACTTGTTCTTCTACTTCTCTCCAATTGTTTAAACTTTTTTAAATTAAATTATGCAGATTGTATCAGTAAATTAACTGTTGAGAACTTGAGAGAAGTCTGGGCAAAGCTCAGTGTTGTTTTAAAAAGAAAGAATGAATGATGCTCTGAAATATCTTCAATGTTTTTCAAGAAACCACACAGGGTTGTGAGCTTGTAGATTGGTTTCTTGTCTTATAATGTGATTCATATTGGATGCTGTTATATCTACAATGGTTTGATTTTGAAAGACAGAAGTATCCTTAATTAAATGGCTCTATTAATGAGAACAGGTCGCTGTGACATTAGTTAAGGTAGTCATTTGTGTTAGAAGCAGCTAAGACAGTGCATCCATTTCTTCTCTGTGTGCATTGTGATGTTTTCACCTCACCTTCTACAGAACTTTATAACAAGTTAGATTTCATATGGAAGTAATAATTTAATGTTGTGGCAATTCCATGTATGCATAATGTAGATACTAAGTTAATGTTAGAAAAGAGCATTTCATGGCATTTTTGGTTTAAAAATGATTGTAAGTTAAGCACGCACTGGAACAGGAACAGCACACTTGTATTTCATGTAGTGTATTTCATTGTGTGTGTGTGTGTGTGTGTGTGTGTGTGTGTGTGTGTGTGTGTGTGTGTGTGTGTGTGTGTGTGTGTGTGTGTGTGTGTGTGTGTGTGTGTGTGTGTGTGTGTGAGACAGATTGCAGGTCACAGTCTCGCATCATGTCAATGCCAGTCATCCGGGTGGTGAACAGCAATGTTCAACCTTTGAGTCGCCAAGAGGCCATTTTACAACCTTCAAAGGACTGCCAGCAGTACAAGAAGCAGAACAACCCAGCATCCTTTCCCAAACCTCCGCCAGAGCTGCTGCTGGAGTCCACAGCCATCCCATATGCTGTGCAACGTCTACAGGCTGAAGGCATCACAGCACCCACGCGCCTGCAATGCCTGGGGAAGATGGTGCATCAAGTTGGAAAGCAGTACATGCACGCCTCCTTCCACTTTTTCCAAAAAATGAATTAAACCAAAATGCAGTGATTTTTTGTGGCAGTAACTTCATGAATACATAAAAGAAAAAAGCTAAGAAATAAGCTCATTAGGAGTCCAAGTAGTACTAGTGGTTCTCAAATGTTTTATTTGTGAGGACCCCCTCAAGTAGTGAAAACAGCTGATCTACAAGCTCACAACGCCTCGCAAATGTGAGCTTGTAGATCTGCTGTTTTCACTACGTGTATATATATAAAAAACTAAATTAAATACCTCAACTAAACACCCAAGGAACCCAGAGGACTAGGTATTAATTCACATCTCAGATACAGTAATAGCTGTTTTTTGTTTCTGAAACAGTCAATCACTCATTTGATTTCTGTAACTCTGACACAAACAGCTGATATCATTTTTACCCATTTAGACCTGAGGCCGATTATAAAAAAATGTCTTCTAAATCATCATCAAACCCATGTTTCTATGTCAGTGGTGCTAACCCCTTTATGTCCAGGACCCCCAGAATTATCTCTATTTGGCCGTGGACCCCCATCTGAAAATATGTTGTTCCAGGCACCCCCCCAGTTTTCAAAAATAGCAGATCTACAAGCTCGTAGCGTGGCACTCGGTGCCATGATATGAGCTTGTATATCTGCTTGTAGTTTTTAAATGTATATGATGGAAAACATTAAAAGTGGGTTTCAGGTGGGGTAATCTAAACTCAGCATTTTAACACTGTTGAAATAGTGCATTTCATATTTAATGTAAACAAACATACAACAGGACTAAGGTGAGGCAGTCAGCAGGTTACAGCACTGTAGGGCTTCGAACCCTATATCCAGGCAGAAGCTCGGATAGTACACTACCAGCGCTTTATTTTGCTTTGCAACACCATGTCTGTACTTGCATGTGAATTCAAAAATATAAGATCTACAATATGCTATTAATTAATAATAATCAGTTAACAATGAAGGAAAGCTGTGTTGGTGCTTAATCAAAGCACGCTATTCTTATCATATGTTATACCTTTTCACACGCAGCGCCTGGAGCATCCACTTGGAGACAAGCAAGGGTCTCATCGGCCGTGGACGCCTGAACGGGTCGCCTGGAGAACGGTGTCTGTTGCGAGACGCAGAAACATCCAATGATTCCAGGTTTGTGCATCAGCAGATGTTTTACTTTATCATGCAAGTAAGGACGTGTTAGCATGGCCTAAACAATCACCGGTAGAAGGTACTTTCAGGTTTCTGAAATGGGGTTAAAGTCCCTGCAGTGATGGAAGGCTTAATGTTTTACATGTGTCCTGCTTGTGTGTTTATTACATGAAATGTTATCACAAGTCAGAATAGTACCCGAATGGACAAAACTAATTGTAATTGCATATAACACTTGGTTCACGGCGTTCTCTTTCACAGTAGGCTTTGCACAATCCCAGGCGCGAACCATGGACCTCTCGTGGATGTCAGATTAAATGAGATGTAAATTGGAACACAGGTATGCACCTCTGGCGACCTTGGACACTCCCATATGCTAATCTGGACACCTTGGCCACTCCCGTATGCTAATCTGGACAACGGAGACCGAGCGGAGGGCGTTGGCCAATCGCTGGGCGGGGGAAAACCACTACTGTACGGCTCGACGTCAGTCGACTGGAAGTGCCGGGTGGTAGTGGAATAATAATAACAACAACATGCTTTTAGCCAAAGTTCATGAAAACCGCATGCGTCTATGACTTAAACAATGTAGGCTAAACACTTTGGAATTACGTTTAACATGGTATATCCTCCGTGGCGGCGTCATTAGGTGAGTACTAGTTAATTAATTTTTAAGTTTCATAGTATCATTCATCATCAACAACAGGCTGTTGTTGTTGCCCCCCCAAAATGAACAGGTTACTGCCTACAGGATTCTCATTCTGTTACTGTCACTGCCTGCAAGGATGGCCGCCGTGCCATTGCTTATAAACTATCTAATTCATACGTGGGTCGTCGTGGGTCCACGTGGAGTTGTTGTTGTTGTCCATGCGCCACGGCGTGCGGCGTGGAGAGGGCATCAGAGCGCAGCGCAACAGCCAAGTATGGCATATTGTAGTGTACTCTATGCACTCTCTTTCTGTCCAGTCCTACGTGTATAGGCTGGCGATTGTGGCAAATTATATTCATTAATAAAGAGAGAGCTGTAAAGCGGATATTGTCTATGGTCAGTTCATGGTGTGTATCATTCTCGTTTTTAACCGGGCCGTGATAATGCGGCGCAATGACGGTAGGCAGTAGCCTAATACAATGTAACCAACTTGCGCAAGCATTAAAAAATGGGTTTTAATTGTCGGGTAACGGAAAATAACGGAAAATAATCTAACCTTTTACTTTTCTGAGAAGGTAATTTGTAACGGTAAGGGATTCTTTTTATGGGCAGTAATCCAGTAACCTAACGACGTTACTTTCTAAAGTAACGATGCCCAACACTGCACCTATGTGACTCGTGTTAACCTATGTTTGTGTGTGACTCATGTGTGACTCATGAGTACCAGTAGGGGTGCTGTCGTGCCAGAAACAGAGAGAGAGAAATAGTGCTGCACTGTTGCCTGCTAATGAGAGAGCGAGAGAGAGAGAGGGGGGGGTAAGGGGGGGAGTTGCACCACTCAGTTCACACGGGTGTGATTTTTCAATTATGTACACGTTTAGAATAGACAGAGCAGACAGTTCCAACATCAGCCAGGCTAATTCAGCAGGCTAAAGGATGATGGAAGACTAAGAATACAATTATTGCAACTTTTCACTCAGAGCATGCAGGCACCATCGTGCACACACAGTTACCCAAATAGACATCACATGACTTTGTCACAGAGCTATATCTGCTCGGCGGCAGGGTAAGGTAGCACACCTCAGCATCCATGTAGAGCGTACATGGGCAACTGGCGGCCCGGGGGCCACATGCGGCCCCCACCTACACTTAATGTGGCCCTCAGGTTAATATCAGAATACTTGTATGTTATTGATTTACAAAGATGACCAGCCTTAATTACTTCAGTCTAAATTAGTAGCCAAATGAGTATTAAAATGATATTTTATTATGTCCAATGTATTTGTATTTAGTTCATAAAAATGTAACTGTTCAGGATTCCAACAAAAGATTCAGGATTTCAATTCAAATAATAGCAAAAATAGCTGATCTACAAGCTCAAACCGTGTTGCGGTGCGGCACGTTTTGAGCTTGTAGATCGGCTATTTTTGCTACGACAGTAATATGCAATGTGGCCCTCTGGAGTGAGTGTGGAAATATAGTGGCCGTCTCCGTCAAAGTTGCCCATGAGGGTTATAAAGTACTATACGCAACAAGTACCATCTATCTCTGGTGTCTGGAAGAAACCACCTAACTCCAAAATGTTCATTTTTCAGGAAATAAAAACTCATAAATAAACAAAATAATTAAAAAAAGCTCAAGTGTAGTTATAATGAATTGAATTGCATTTGTATAGCGCTTTTCCAAGTGCTCAAAGCGCTTTACAATATGTTCATTCATGCATTTATTCATTGGGAGGTGAAGCAGCGAACAGTCGACGCCAGCGTCCTCACTTCCCGGTATGGCGAACCATTTTTTCAAGATGGCCACCACCTAAGGGGAGCAGTTAGTGATACAATCTCATTCACTCTCTGATGACTGAATGTTTATGTCATGTTTATTCACAATGGTATTTCATCTCCTGTGCTATGGCATCGCCACCACTCAGTTTAGCCAATAGTTTGGCATCATTTACAGGGCACATTCATGTAGTCTGTTGTTCAGGTTCAGTCTTAGATCAGACGCAGGGGATCCTTTATCACAACATATGCAGTCCAGACAATCATGGTTCTATGGCTCTTTGTGTGGCTTTCATCTATTTCCAGGGATGACTGGTATCAATGGGCTAGTGGGGCTTATCCCCCGTATCTTATTAATGGGCTGATTTCTATTACTTCCTGTTTCATAATCCTTTGGGCACCCCTTCCTAGGACCCTTCTAGGACATAGATATATATAGAAAGCTAGATGGCTTGTTGAAGGTAGCTAGCGCGTATAGCGTCAAACAATCGGTAGTTCAAAGCTAGCCTGAAACATGACGGTGAATGAAATAAAGCGACACAGAGAGCAGATATTCCTTTTGCTTCTGAGACTGAATGGCTGAGATAGCGAGTGTTTATTTCACGTCATTATATACACGTCAGACACAATTGGTACATCCGGCATCCGGTCATATGCTTTCAGTATAAAGGTATATATATAAATAGACATACAATGATATATATATATATATACACAGGCAATTAATGATCATCTTAATACATTCCAACACCCCCACTTGATCGTGAATTGGTACACATAAAAATGAATAAATAACCAAACAAAAAAAAAAAAAACTTTGGACTGTATGTTACTCTCCAAACATGAAACCCTCAAAATTCTTCAATTGAAACTGTTTGGCTGGTTTTGTCATAACATCGACAACCATTTGTTCAGTTGGACAATACTCGAGAATCACTTTACCATCATTGACAGTTGATCTTACAAAGTGGTATCTTATGTCAATATGTTTTGACCTCTGTCTCTGTACAGGACTTTTAGCTAACGCTATTGCACCTTGATTGTCCTCGTAAATCTTTGGCTGCATGTAATGAAATCCATCAATACATTGTAACAATTGAATCAAATACAAACACTCTTGTAGAGTTGCCGCTAAAGCCATGTACTCAGCTTCACAAGTTGAAAGTGCTACGGTGTATTGCTTTTTAGACCTCCATGAAATCAAAGGGCCCTCTGGGTTTAGGCTGACACAATAACCGCTAGTGCTACGTCTGTCACTCGCATCTTCTGCCCAGTTTGCATCACTATATGCTATCAAGCCTAGTTCCTCACATTTCCTATAGCATAAGGATTTTTCCCTGGTTCCCTTCAGATATATCAGCACATGTTTCACTGTGATCCACTGCTCTTCTGTTGGTTTAGAAAAATATTGTGAAAGTTTTCCCACTACAAAACTCAGATCTGGCCTGGTACAAGTAGTCAAGTATATTAGACTACCCACAACTTCCCTGTATCTTCTCACATCCCCCAATGACTCACTGCTGTCAGTGTAGTTCAGTTTTGCCTCACAGGGTGTTGTTCTTGGCTTGCAGTCCTGCATGTCAAATCTAGTCTATATTTTGTCAACATATTTCCTTTGTGACATAGTCACACAATGTTCACCTTGTTCAAAATCAATACCAATGAAATGTTTCAATTTGCCTAAGTCTTTCATTCTGAATTTTGCTGTAAGCATCTCTTTGACATCAATCATCACATTGTCATCACTTGCTGCAATTATTATATCATCGACCCAAAATAAAATGAATACCTTTTGATCCTTCATTTCCCTTGTGTAAACACAATAATCAACTGGGTTCTGAATAAATTGATTTTTAGTTAAAAAATCATGCAACATCTTGTTCCAATTTCTCCCTGATTGTTTTAAACCATACAAAGATTTATTTAGTTTACACACCAGCATGTCCCCAGAAGTCCAGACAAAAATCAGCACCTGGCCCTCCAGGTTGGGGGTTGGGCGTGGGGCCAACGACCCCACCCCTTAAAAACATCTTTGTTACGGAAACTTTAACGAATAATTCAAATGACGCGGACCTAGCAGCAGACTGGAGCCAACCAATTGGCAGTATGATGTCTCCTGATGAAAGCCTCCGGGAAGTCAGGAGAGTGAATAACAGTCTGCTCGGGCCCAAGAACAAGATCCGCCTAGGTGCATGGAATGTCCGCACCATGTTCGAGACATCGAAAACAGCACAAGTCATCCACGAAATGAGGAGATACAGGCTGGACATCCTGGGTATTAGTGAATGTCGATGGACCGGATCAGGACGCCAAGTGGCAAGTGATGGTTCAGTTATTCTCCACTCTGGGCATGATGACCAGCATGCACGTGGCGTAGCCCTCATAATCACCAAGGAGAAGGCCAACACCTTGTTAGAATGGGAACCCCTCAGTGACAGGCTTATCAGGGCCCGCTTCAACTCAAAGCACTGCAAGCTCACCATTATCCAGTGTTATGCACCAACTAACGAAGCGGAGGAGGACAATAAAGATGACTGGTATGAGGAGCTTCAGCAGGCAGTCTCCAAAGTCCCCCAGCATGATATGCTTCTGATCATGGGAGACCTTAATGCCAAGGTGGGAGCTGACAACTCAAACTGTGAGAGAGCTATGGGAAGGCACGGGTGTGGTGTGATGAATGACAATGGTGAGCGACTTGCTGACTTCTGCATGAACAACAACTGTGTCATTGGCGGCACCATCTTCCCACATAGAGCAATCCACAAGCTTACATGGAAGTCACCTGATGGTTACACCATCAACCAGATCGATCATATCATGATCAATGGAAAGTGGCGCAGGTCACTCCAAGATGTGAGAGTTTGCCGTGGAGCCGATGCAAACAGTGACCACTACCTTCTAACAGCCATCATCAAGCTCAAACTAAGGAAAGTGGCAAAACAGAGTCAGCATAGGAAACATCTAGATGTAGATAAGCTGAAATGCATCAAAACCAACAGGGAGTTTGTATTGGAACTGAGGAAACACTCTAATGCTTTGACTAGCTCTTCAGAAGACCCAGATATTAACAGTAACTGGGAGACCATCAAAAAGATCTACATAGAGACAGCCACCAAAGTCCTAGGCTACAGAAGGAGGAAGAACAAGGAATGGCTAACCCCAGACACATGGAAGAAAATAGAGGAGCGGAAAGTACTGAAGGCCAAGATACTGTGCACCAAATCACCCAGGCTTCTAGAGCGGCTGCAAGAAGCTTATAGGGAAAAAGACAGACAGATGAAGAAGAGCGCCAAAAGCGACAAGAGGGCCTTTGTTGAGGACATGGCAAATGAAGCAGAGCAAGCTGCAGCAAGAGGCGAGATGAGTACAATTTATAAGATCACAAAGAAGCTCAGTGGTAAACATACCAGCCAGTCAGCCTCTGTCAGAGACAAGGACGGTAACATCCTCAGGACAGAGCAAGAGCAGACTGCTAGATGGGCACAACATTTTCGGGAGGTACTCAACTGCCCAGCGCCAGAAGACCCTGCTAAACCTTTGCCAGCAGAAGATGTCCTCAACATCGACACAATTGCAATGTAATGGGGTGCAGGAATAATATATAATCATCATCATCCTCATATCATCATCATACTGTAACTCAATGTCTGTCTGAATGAATGTTTGAATGAATGAATGTGTGTCAGAAACACTGCCGTAGCTCCTCACTGCGTGCATGACCAATCGCTCCCACTTTTCACACAGTCATTGACCATGATAATATGGAGGTCTTAACGAAGCCCTTTTTACCCATTTAACAAAGTATAAATTAAAAATATAAAAACGAATTTATTAGTGATTTAAATATTCCCATCCACTTACATGGGGAAATGCGCAAACTCACATCAAGTATTTTTCTCTCAGAAACCGTCGGAACTACAGTTACAACACTTGGTTGAGTCATAATACTTATTAAAATGAATGTAATGAATAATTGCATCAGTCGGCCTCATGGTGTGCGCGATAACAGCCCACTTTACAAATCTCCTTATTGATTGATTGATTGCTTGAAATATTTATTAACAGTTTGCAGAATTACAGTAGCCTACATTTCAAGCACAACTCAATACAAAGACTGTTAGTGGACGACCCAATAAAGCATTACACTTGTTTACAAGAGGGTCCATGTCCAAATCATCAAAACATTTAGAGACGTACAAATAGACACTTCTATATAGCCAAAGAACAGAACAGGAATTCATCATTCATCATTATAACTCTTTAAAAAAAACAAAAAAAACAACACAAACATATACAAGTAAAAATGAACGCAATTAACTATATTTATGGGGGATGGGGGGGGGGGGGGGGGGCAATATCGGGTAAGGACTAGTGTAAAGAATTTTGCCTAAGCCTATAGCAACAAGCGCTTCCATCACCTGCATGATCATTACGCAGGCCGATCCATTCTCGTCTTTATTTATTTCATATAGTTAAATAAATAAATAAATATGCTAAGTGGTTACCATAACGGTTTGTCCAGAAACAACACACGTATACACAAGAGTAGCCTATAGTAGTTATATGCATGATGTGACACGCACGCACGCACACACACACACACACACACACACACACACACACACACACACACACACACACACACACACACACGACACAGAGAGAGAGAGAGGGGGGCTGAGCGATACAGAGAGACAGACGACCGTATTTATTTCAATTCAACATATAGCCTACGCGCGTCTCTTTGAAGACACTCCCCCCCCCCCCCCCCACAGGGAGAGACCGATCGACTTTCTTTAATTCCTTATATAGGGGTTTGATTCCTTATATATAGAGAGATAATTCGCCCTTGCTTTGTATAGGCTACACCCAAACCCAAAGCCGTATCGAGAAGCGGTAGTGAGCGAGCGGGCGAGAGAGAGAGAGAGAGAGAGAGAGAGAGATTAATTAATTAATTAATTAATCAATTAATAATTAGAATTAATCAATTAATAATTATAATATATGATATATATGTCGGACCTATGCCCCGTCGGACCTATGCCCGTCGGACCTATGCCCCGTCGGGCCTATGCCCGTCGGACCTATGCCCCGTCGGGCCTATGCCCGTCGGACCTATGCCCCGTCGGGCCTATGCCCCGTCGGACCTATGCCCCGTCGGACCTCTGGTATGTCGGACAAAAGGCATGCACTCACATCACTCAAGACATACATACAGTACTTCACAAGTCCAAGAAAAAAATATCACACATACTCACGTGTTTAACAGGGTTTCCTTTATCCTCGAGCACGGGGTAAAATTCCACCATTCGCTCGGCCATGGCAGTGAGCTCCTGCCTTGAAGGGTACCGTTCCTTGCCTTGCTTGGCTCTCAAGAGAGAGATCATGCTAACATGCTAACAACTAACGGTGTTCCTCACCAACCTTTGAATTATTGAATCGTTTATTAGCATTTTTCAGAAACAAAACAGGAAAGTACGGTTCAATAGAAGGTCTGCTAAGATTATTTAAACCCAAGAAAGCCTATGGCTTGTTTCCACTGGGGTCCTTATACCTGCATCTCAGCTCCTTGGACATTACACAGTCTCCCTCTCTGCCAGTGAGGGCCATCTCAAAGTAGACCTTCCAGACTTGCTCCAACTCGCTGTCTGTATAGATCACGTACTCTGTTGGACTGGGAAGCTGTAGGGTCATCTTTGGGCTTTTGGGTTTCACTGAACTTGTACATGTTGTACATGTTAGCAGTTAGCCGCTAACTGCTAACATGTACCTCGCCCACAGCAGTGAAAGACGGTAGCTAGCAGCAGCAACGCTAAAGGCCAGGGAGGGTTTGGCTACATTTTCACCGTAGCCTACTAAGCATTTGCTAAATATAAATACCCTGATCATGTACATTTAGGCAATAATAAGCTGATATCAAGAGCATTGCCGTGACTCGTACTATAACTGCTTTAATAAAATCTTACCTGTTGTTGCTTTGAGAATGGGTTCACACAGTAGCATATCAGAAAACCGTGCGCGCGCTTCTTCTTCTTGTAGATTTCCCGCGCGCGCATCTCACATAATGGTCGTCTTAAGAGAACGTCTGTACGTGCTTACGTCACAAGCCCGCGAGTGTGTGTGTGTGTGTGTGAGGGGGGGGGGGGGGGGGGGGGGGGAGGACATGGGAGAGTAACATTAAGTGAAACAATACAACGATACAATACAAATATATAATATAACTATTATAACTATGAACTCTTATTTTATTTACTTTCGTCTGTTTTTGTCATTTCTGGTTTGCATAAAGTGCTAATTTAAATTGAGTCTTATCGTCCTCCCCTCCTTATTTTGGTATAGCCCTGGCCTATAAAATCAGGAAGTAAAGGCTTTTTTATTGCCATGCAGCTTAGAGCATACTCAAGCCTTGCAGTCGTACGCATATGGTCGTAGTCGTACTCGCTGGACTTTATTTTTTGACTGGACTGGAGTGGAAACACGTTCTATTATTTGTGCAACTTGTGGATCGCTGTAGTGGACAATTAGGTTAGCCCCGGTTACAAAACATTTACTCCTGCTATCATTTTTTGGGCAGCTATGGCGTGCTGGAGGTGTGCAATTTGTTTTGTTTTTGTTGCCTTAACTCTGAAGTCTCTATTGAGTCACATAAACCAGGCACACAGTCGCAATCCAGATTTCCGTGTTATATGTGGGATTGAGGGGTGTACAGAAGAATACAGAGTATTCAACTCGTTCTACTACCATATCAGACGAAGACATAGTCAGTATCTTGAGTCTGGTCTCCCACCCACTGGATGGATGAGAACAGCAACACCTGAGCCGTCTAGACTTGGTTGTGAACATTTTGATATACCCATTTTTTCCGGAGCTGTGTCCCAAACAAGAGATTTGCAGAGGACCAGCAGTGAAGCAAACACATCCTGCACTCAAATGTCACAGGTAAGTCAAGATGTAATGTTGACTGCATGATAAAAAAACAATAAAGTGTATTTATATTGTGGTAACTTCTTCTCATAAGATATGCACATTTAATGTAATTTATGAAAGCAAAAATAAATAATTAAAATGTTATGTAGCAGACTAAACATAACAAACTGCTCCCTCTAGAGGTATAACATAATAATATCCCATTATAACAAATTTGTCATGTGTACAGGATGGAACTGGTGGCAGTTGTGTGATGCAGAGGACGAGCAGTGAAGTCACTCCTGCCACACCAAATCGAATGTCACAGGTAAGACTCAATCTTGGCTATGCATGATGATATACATACTGATCCTTAATGAACTATTTTATATGGATCATGAAAAGAACTTGCTACAGAGTTGTGAACTAGTCTTAAAATTAATTGTATATTAATATATCATGTCTACAGGAAGGAGCTGGTCCCTCCAGCAGTGACGTCAACTCACCTGTTACACCAAATCAAATGTTGCATGTAAGATTCAATTTTGCCTATGCATGATAATGCGTATACAGCTATGACACCTGATATTAGAGCTGTATGACTTCAAATCAATATCATGATTATTTAAAAGTTTTGTGTGGATTATAATTAAGGAGCTATTTTATTTATATAGTGGAATATAGCAGATCTACAAACACCATATAGTACAAAGTGCTGTATTATACAGGTCTGTATTGGATCTATTAGAAATACAAAATAAATAAAACAAACAAATACCGGTAGTTAAATACATGAGCAAGACTGTCATTAGAGTTTCTACATTTGAGTTTCAATATATTTCCGGTTAAATGCCCAGCCCTACCTGCTGTGAACACGTCAGAAAATTAATTCTGTCTTCTGTCATTGTCTACAGGAAGGACCTGGTTTAAGTGATAATCTCACCAGACGTGCAGTTGCATTCGCCATCGATATCCGGGAAAGGGGCCACCTGTCCCAGATATTGCATTTTACCATAACTTGGTGTTTTTAAATTTCCAATATAACAGACTGAACAATAACAATTTAACAATAAAAAATGTACAATATAATCAATATAATTATTTTATACAAGTCTGCACCCTTTCTATACTACAGTTAAACAGACTATTTTATAATGCATATACTTTTATAATACTATATTCAGGGATACAATAAAATACTGAACAGAGTAAATGAGGCTTGACCTTCTAATTACAATGTATATCACAGCAAGTCCCCAAAGTAATGAGCAACACCTTTATCCCATACATCAGTGGTTTTCAACCGTTTTCATATCAAGGGCCATTATTTATTCAGTATTTGAGCCACGGATCACCATTTGATGTCGATTTGGCCTCTCAGACCCATGACTAAAGAATATTTTGTTATTTGTTGATAAGATTTTGATTTTTTTTTAGACCTCTTGTAAATTAACCATTGCATATGTTTAACAATAATTTAACTCTTGAGTGTAAAATGAAACCAAATGGACCCTTGTGGGTCCATTTGGTTTCATTTGTTTCAGATGAGTCAACAGAATTGTGTCTGGAGTCCAGCAGTACCAAAACGCCCTTCTGCACAACATGAGGGACACGATGATGAGGATCTTCCAAAGACACTCAGACAGTATGGAAGTTCAAGAGGAGGTACTAGCGACATTGGACAATTTTCAAGATCCCTTCTCCTCAATGGCCACCGCTTACATGCAAGACAAAACCATTAGTAAGCTTTTTAACCAAGTTGAACCAGAAGAGATGGTGGCGTCCCGAAAGGCTTGTAGACGAAAGAAAGGACAATCAAGGGAACTCGCAATCAAAAACGATATATTTCACTATATACCCCTAATTAAGAGTCTTGAACAGTTACTGTCCAATTCCAGAGTTTTTAATATGATAAACACTACACCAAAGAGCTGTCACAAAGATGTTTTTTTGTATGACATTAATGATGGAAGCCTTTTCAAAACCCACCCACTGTTTTCATCAAGACCTTCTGCTTTGCAGGTGATTCTGTACTCCGATGAAATAGAGCTATGCAATCCGCTTGGGTCACATGCTTCTGTAAATAAATTGCTGATGTTTTATTATACATTAGGCAATATAGACCCCAAGTTTAGGTCAAAACTGTCTGCAATCAGACTAATTGCTATAGCGAAATCTAAAGATATTCATGAGTGCGGTGTTGATGTTATATTAAAAAGACTTGATGCAGACTTACAGTTGCTGTATAATGGTGTCAAAATCCAAACACCGAATGGTGACATGGATTTATTTGGGGCTGTCATTTCATTATGTGGTGACACCCTTGCACAACATGAGCTTGCGGGATTCAAGGAAGGAGTTGGTTTTGCATACAGTACGTGTAGGCATTGTGAATGTGCCTCTGAGGAAATGCAGCTCAATTTTGATGACCAATGTTTTACTAAAAGGACAATGGCAAAACATGTTCGACAGTGCCTTGAAATAGAAAGAGCTAGTACAGTGTTTGTAAAGTCAGCCCTCAAAACCACTTATGGAATAAACAGAAGAAGTAAGTTGGTCGATTTTCCAGGCTTTGACCTAATTGAGCAGACGCCACAGGATATAATGCACATAACTCTAGAGGGTGTCGCACCTATGGAAATTAAGTGTGTATTACAACACCTTGTTCGCTCTGGAGTCTGGACAGATGCAGTTAGATGTGTTCAACTCAGCCATGCAGAAGTTTATTTTATCACCCATAGATGTACGTGACAAACCCTGTCCCATCAGTGTCGTTACCTTGGCATCAAAATGATAACAAACTTAAACAATCCTCTGGGCAAATGCTGATATTGTTAAAGATCATGCCTTTTCTGTTGAACATTATAGAAAAAAATGAATATGTTCAGTTTATTTTGGAGTTAATTGAGATAGTCAAGATACTTTTTGCCCCTGTTGTGTCTGTGCAGACTGTATTGAGACTGAAGAAAATGATTGAACTGCATTTGAAACAGTTTAAGCACCTTTTCCCTGAGAAAAATATTATCCCTAAGCAACATTACATGCTGCATATACCTGCTCAAATTATTTCTCTTGGCCCGTTGATAAGGCATATGTGCATGAGGTTTGAGTCAAAGCACTGTTTCTTCAAACAGTGGTCCTCTAAACTTAACTACAAAAATGTCTGTAAATCACTTGTAAACCATAATCAGCATTATGAGTGTTGTCAAAATGCACTGAAAAAAAAGGCACTGAACATCCCATGTTTGTACACGAGAAGGAATTGGGCCCTGTCTCAGAAGTACAAAATTTGGAGTATATTAAAGTAAAAATTAGAGATTTTCTGGGGATTGATGGCCTACGACATGCAGTCAGCGTTAAGTGGCTTAGTCTTAACAGTGAAAAGTCTCATTATTGTCAGTGCAACTGAGACCATACCTGTCTTTGCTCTTATAAAAAATATTTATTTGGTAGACAGTTCACTGTATTGTATGGAATATCAACTTTATGAAACGCTTGGGTATAATCGAGATCTCTTGGCATATGAAGTTGCTGTTCCTAATCTTGCCCAGGCAACAGAGGTGATAGATGCTGAGAAGCTAATAGATTATAATTCATATTTTCCCATTAGTTTTAATAACAGTGTGTATGTTTTGACAAAATATAACCTTGATGATGTAATTGCATTGAGAAATGAAAATGAAGAACCCAGGAATGGGGGGGTCCGCAGCCAAATCATTTTGGGGGACCTGGCATACTACTGAATTCTAAGGAATTTAGTCAGGCTCATCGTGCAGCTCATAACCATGCAGCTCATAATGAGCTGCATTGTGTAATTAACCCATTACGACATGAGCCTGACTAAATTCCTTAGAATTCAGTAGTATTCAAACATCATGCCATGGTCCCCCAAAATGATTTGGCTGTGGACCCCCCCCCCCCCCCCCCCCATCTGAAGAGGTTTTGTGAGAAGATTTGTGTTGAAAGAATGAATGCTAATACAATGATTGCCATGCATGCTATTCTTTTGTAAATATGATTTGTTCTAGTATAGCAATTAGAACGTGGTGCTTATATAATTGGTTCTCAAAATGTTTCATGTCAAGGACCCCCAATGTATACAATGTTTTTGGCTGCTGAAAGACATGTATTAAATGTCATATGAATAAATGTGGTGTTGATGCAACAAGTGTTCATTTCAATGTAATTTGAAAGTCTTAAAATAAGTACTCACAACTAAACAATTGTCTTAAAAGTCATAGTGTGGCTTCATTCTTGTCTCAGAGGGCAATTTTAGCTTGATGTACATGTACAATAACTTGTTTAAAGATTGAATAACTTAGTAAGAGAAAAAATAAATATTTTCTAAAAAACACTGTTAATCGTCTTATACAATTTTCTCTTGGTTAGTATATCATGATTAAAACAAGATCAATCCTATTTTAAGACTAGATATAAGATATAAAGTCTTGCTTAGTTCATGTTTTTTTGCAGTGATAGTCTCTGCCAAGCCTTCGGCCTACAGAGACAAAACCTGTTCCACAGCCAGGTCAAGTAAATGCAAAACACTGAAATACTAATGGAACGTTTCAATAGTGTGGACAACATAACAACGTGTATTTCTGGCAGCAAATGCTCAAGTCTTGCACGAGAGAGAGAGAGAGAGAGAGAGACTTTGCATATTGTGAATGGAATGTTTCAAAAGTGTATCCCAAGCCAAACATTTCTGGCAGCAAATTCTCAAGTCTTGCACGAGAGAGAGAGAGAGAGAGAGAGAGAGACTTTGCATATTGTACATACGAACACATGTTTGTACGTGTGCTAATTCAAATACATTTTGTATGTGTGTATGCTGCTATGCATCTTGAAAATGTTTTATGATTGTTTTATGAGGCAGGTCTTATAAATTAAGAGAAGCCTAAAGAACATAAACACTTTGACTTGGCCACGGACACGGAGCAACAATTTTTGCTGTGCAGTTCCAAACAAATTCAAGCTTACACATTATACAGCTCACATTTTAACCACTGCACACAGGAGAGGTGTACAGGTTAATACAATTTTTTTTTCTTCATATAATTGAGGACTCAAGGATATAATCGAGGAATTTCAGGTAAGTGATAATTATAATTACGTGTGTAACCTTACCTGTATCTACAGTATTTTTCATCTTTAGTGAACTGAATTTCCCTCAGGGTCGGTCAATATCCTGCAAATCAGTGATTTGACATGATATTTTTAAATGTAAATATTATAAATATTTAGAGGAATCATATCAATATTTATATTGATTGGTACAAATAATGATATTTATATTGATAACATAAAATTATACAATATAATTAAGTGTTAAATAGCTCAATCTTAGCAATCATTGCTTTACTGTAGACCAGGGGTTGGCAACCTTTTTGTATAAATGCACCAAGTCTCTGTACATACGTGTGGACAACTGTAATCCACGTAACTCGAGAACCGTTTGCCCCACCGACTTCAAATTCGACACACGCGTTCCACACCGCCACAGGGAGTGCAGTGCCCGGTGCAGAGTCCGTCGGATAGCCGGTTGTCCAGAACCAGCACAAAAGCCTCTGCCTGGGCTCTGGACCCGATCACCCCTATATCTCCATATATGGAGCTGGCCTATATGGATGCTACTGGCAGGATCAACCATAGATATATATAAACACTAGGTGGCTCAAGGCAGAGTTTCTGACGTCGTTCACCCGACAGCCATCTTACTTCGGGGCTACAGTACAGTATGTTCAATGGCAGCTCAAACAGAAACAGTCATAACTCGCTCAAATCTTGACGGATTTACAAACGGGTTGGTTTATTACAAACGTTGTCAACGTGGCTATGATTCAGGACGCTTATCTGCTTAATTTATGTTTTTTATATGAACGTCGTATAAAAGCATATAAGTATGCGGACGTCTCTGACGTTTATAACAAACCTAACCGTTTGAAAATCGGTTGAAAATTGAGCAAGTTATGGTCATTTAAGAGTACATGCCCCATAGACACAATGTTATGTGTCCCGAGGTAAGGCCGCCACGTAACGACGTCGCTCTCCATTGGCCAACAGCGCGGGTGAGCTATCTAGAGTTTATATATATCTATGGGATCAACCAATGGCCTCCTGTTCCGCCTCCTGCGGCCTGCGCAGGTTAATATTGGAATACTGATATATCATTGATTTCAGCTATTCCAAACAAGAGACCCGTTTTAGTATTCAGTCTATATTAGTAGCAATTCGTATTCAATATTTGTCTTTTTATGTCCAATATATTTGTATTGAAGTTCATAAAGTTAACATAAGTAAAAGTAAATGCATTTGAAATTAAATAAAACATAATCAGGATAATGACAAATAATTCAGGATTGCAATTATATTAGGATATAGGGATAAGCCACATAAGAGTAAACTGGTAAAGCTGGCCGACTATCTGACTTGTAAACAAACACACTCCATGCTGTCCTGCGTAGCATAGCTACCGTCCCTAGCTACCGTCCCATCGCCTGAAGGGATGCAACGCTCTGATTGGTTCAGAAACTTCAAAGCGGTGTTTCAACTTGAAATCGTCTGAAACTTAAAAATAAAATGTCCACCATTTCCGTTTCACTACGCCTTTAAGGGACAGAGAAAGCTCCTATATTCGTAATTTTCGGGCAGCGGCTGAATTGCGGGCCACGTTGTGGGTAAAGTCGGAGACGAAATTGGAGCCCCAAATGTCTACATACATACTGTATATCTCTCTCTATATGTTAATGTTATTCACATAGACTGAAAATGCCTATTTTTATGTAATCCTCTCTGCTTAATAGCCCGGCAGCTTAAGGCCATATTTTAGCAAAATGTGGACGCGGCGGACAAAAGCGCCAAAATTGTTCCACATGCTCTCCATAACCATACATTTTATTTTGGAAGGGGGGCCACGTCATCAATATGTCAGAAGGCGGCCATCTTGGCGTTCAAAGATGGCCGCCATGTAATATCTATAAGTGCCGCTATCTCGGCTTCTAAGCCACTTAGAATGTCAATCTTGGTGTCAAAATATACATTATCTGGGTCAAGTAATGCGATAAGGTAATTGAGAATATCACTAGATGTTTATTTGTGCCAATATCAAATAAATACGGTCATTCTAGCAACATATTTACATAATCTTCAACTTCAAATTATCTGTCACAATTACAACTGCAAAGAGCTGTGCAATTCCAGTGTGCCTTCTGACATGAGCATCTTGCACCACAACCCTTTTTACAACCGCACTTTACCAGTTCATTGCAGGCTTTTGACGCCATAGGTAGAGTGCTCCACACAGGAAGCCAGACCTGGTTGTCGACATCCAATGTCCATCCCCATCCTTCTGGACTGGGTGTTGGCTGCTGGGCCAGTTCAGACGTGGCCTAGATCCCAGACTGGTAGACAACTCGCTTCACGTGCTGCAGCAGTGAATCTTGCGTTTGTGGAATGTGTTCCATCGTTTTGTTCTTCTGGCAGAACAATTCTCGCCGTGCTTCATTGACAGATTCCAAATCACTTTGTCATACATGATGACTGTAAAGCGCTCAAGAAGCTGAAAGTGTTGGGCATCTATGGTCACATTAGTGTATGGATTTTCCGGCATGTAGGTGAAGGCCTGGGTGACCTCAGGGTAGGAATTCCAAGCCGCCCATGCTGACTTCTTCCCTTTCCCACATAATTCTGATGTTGTGTCAAAGCCTGTGTAACAGTGGAAGACCGGAAGTGCTGTGGACTTGTCTTTGCCCAGAGCATGGCAGATGGTGTTTATATGAACATTGGTGTAGTTTTTGGTCTTCATTACATCTGGCATCACAGTGGTTGGCACAGACATTAGCCACTACATGCTGCCATGTAACCATGAAGAGGCAGACACCAGGATAGTGATTCACCTGCTTGATGCCCTGGTACATGGCTGTTCTACCTGCTTGATACGCACTGTGGATACGGATGTTGTTGTTATCCTCATCGGTAAGTTCCATGCCCTGCTCACCAAGTATCCAGCTGCTGACATCTGGGTCGCTTTTGGCACTGGCAAAAACTACACCAATGTTCATATAAACACCATCTGCCATGCTCTGGGCAAAGACAAGTCCACAGCACTTCCGGTCTTCCACTGTTACACAGGCTGTGACACAACATCAGCATTCTGTGGGAAAGGGAAGAAGTCAGCATGGGCGGCTTGGAATTCCTACCCTGAGGTCACCCAGGCCTTCACCTACAGAAAATCCATACACTAATGTTATGTGACCATAGATGCCCAACACTTTCAGCTTCTTGAACGCTTTACAGTCATCATGTATGACAAAACAAGTGATTTGGAATCTGTCAATGAAGCACGGCGAGAATTGTTCTGCCAGAAGAACAAAACGATGGAACACATTCCACCAACGCAAGATTCACTGCTGCAGCACGTGAAGCGAGTTGTCTACCAGTCTGGGATCTGGGCCACGTCTGAACTGGCCCAGCAGCCAACACCCAGTCCAGAAGGATGGGGATGGACATTGGATGTCGACAACCAGGTCTGGCTTCCTGTGTGGAGCACTCTCCACACAGGAAGCCAGACCTGGTCAAAAGCCTGCAATGAACTGGTAAAGTGCGGTTGTAAAAAGGGTTGTGGTGCAAGATGCTCATGTCAGAAGGCACACTGGAATTGCACAGCTCTTTGCAGTTGTAATTGTGACAGATAATTTGAAGTTGAAGATTATGTAAATATGTTGCTAGAATGACCGTATTTATTTGATATTGGCACAAATAAACATCTAGTGATATTCTCAATGACCTTATTGCATTCCAGATAATGTATATTTTGACACCAAGATTGACCTTCTAAGTGGCTTAGAAGCCGACATAGCGGCACTTATAGATATTACATGGCGGCCATCTTTGAACGCCAAGATGGCCGCCTTCTGACATCTTGATGACGTGGCCCCCCTTCCAAAATGAAACGTATGGTTATGGAGAGCATGTGGAAAGATTTTGGCGCTTTTGTCCGCCGCGTCCACATAATTTCGCTAAGCTACCGGACTATAATGTTTGTCCCTGTGCACCTTCCCAAGTTTGGAGTGCGGATGTTCATGTTGTTTCTATTTAATCATGATTTTGATGTACAGCAAGGCAACAAGCTATGTTGTTAGTTTCATCTGTAGTAACTAACTAGCCTATAGTGCTGGGGAACCCGCTTTGTGTTTGCATCTTGGCAAGGGGATTAAAATGTAATTTTTGCATCTGTATTGGTGTGCCTGCTACATTATAATGTGTCAAAGCCAGACGTGATGTCAATACTGTGGAAGTGTTTACCGTCATTTTTTTTAATCAAAAGAACATACAAAATGTAAGACTCAACAATGAGGTGTAAGCTTTATTACTGTCCTTTGACTCTGAATTTGTATATCAAATATGCATATTAAAGCCTCAGGTATGTTCATATGTCCATGTGGAACTTTAATAAAGAATTAATCTCTAAGACACTATTTACAGGTGAACATATACAGTAGGTATACTTAAAATCAAGACAAAGACTGTATCCACATTGATATACCAAACCAGTAGTCAGCCCCTGAAATATGTAACACACACTTTATATGTATTTTATAAAAGGGTCCCAAATACATATTGTTTTTAAATTACATTTAATATGAACGAGTGGTTCTATTTTCAACTACATAACTGTACTCAGACCAGCATCCAGACAACTTGGGGACCACCACTAATGTGTCGGGTGGGTCCATCAGACATGAAAAATAACAAAAGGGCACACGCAGATCCTTGGCCTTTTTAGCTCTTGCAACACAATGACTTTCTTCTATTTTACTTCTATTTTTAGTGGTTGAAAAAATGAATTTAAAGCAACATGCTAATATAAACAACTAAAAATATTAAAACGACAAATGGCCATGCCATTGACAACTGTTTCATTAAATAATAAATAATAGCTTTGACCAAGGGTCAAACCTGTGCTGTTGGAGGCCAAAACACAGACTGCCTTGCCATGTGCAGAGGGGCTTTGATTGGCTTAATGAAAGTTCATTTTAGACACCTGTGATATTTATAATTTAGTGTGTTCAGCTTGCTCTGCAGAGTTCAGTTTTTCAATTTGCTTTGACAGAGAAACACCTTATGATTGTGTGTCTATGACACTATCTCAGTACCTGTTTCAAATTGATGTTCAACCTAATGCTGTTACTGATCCCAATGAGGTATTTGGCCGTGTGGTGATAAGAAGACCATGTTAATGCCCTGGCTTTCAAATCAGATGGACGCTCAGTAAAAATGTCAAAACAATCTATAATTACAGTGACTGCCATGCCAAAATTCACCCTGAAACAGCGTGGCATAGTTTCCTTGATATGTTCCCTTTCTGGCCAGTGAATTAAAGGTTTAAGATACACATACAATTAGAGATGGGATTTATGGCTCTTTTAAGGGAGCCGGATCTCTGGGAGCCGTTACCTTTGGCTCTCTGGGAGCCGTTCTTTTCAAAGAGCCATTCAAAAAACTGGCTCATTTGTATATTTGTATTTATATATATTTAAATAGTACTTTAAACCTTCCACAAGGTGGCACCACATCCCTTTGCTCTGACAGTGAAATCACAATATTGTGTAGTACCCCTTTCATAATTTAAAGTGTGTGTGTGTAAATTAAGCTACCTCGACTTGTTATTCATGCAATACCTAAAAAAAAACAAGCAGGCAACAATGAACTTCCATGCAAAACTGTTTTAGTGCAACATTTTAAAACTGTACATAAATGCATGTATACATTATAGTGATTATACAATACAACACTGACTGTAATACCCCTCCAAAGGGCCAAGTGAACTGCCCTGGGGACTGAGGTGTATAGTTAGCTGCTTAGAACTGTATACTGTACCCTCCAAAGGGCCCAGTGAACTGCCCTGGGGACTGGGGTGTATAGTTAGCTGCTTAGAACTGTATACTGTAGCTGCTTAGAACTGAGTGTTAATTGAACTCGGAGTACTATACAAATGGAACCAAATGGACCCGTTCCATTTGTATACAGGTCTATTTGTACACGGTGTTAAATGAACACTCAGGATGTACCAGAGAGTTGACCTACTGTATAACAGGTCCATTTGGTTACATTTTGTACTCTCACCATTAATGAACACTGGTGATTTTACTGTGTACAACAGTATAGCCTACCTGAGCATCATTAGAGCTTTTTTTTTTTTGAAAAACAGAAAAAACAAAACACAGAATTGACCTTTGGCTTTAACCTTAACAGGTCCATTTGGTTACAATTTGTACTCACCATTAAATGAACACTGGCGATTTTACTGTATACAACAGAATACCTGAGCATCACTAGTGCATTTTTTTCTTTTTCTTTGTGCAAAACAATACATCTTTGAACAATGAACAAGCTGCATAAGCTAATGTATGTGCACCAATTTCACTACCGGCAAGTAATTCTTGTGTCACGTGTCTCACGTGTCAAATACATTCATATGCCATCAGTTTGATGCCCAAGATCTGATAAGATGACATCAGAAGAAAATACATTCATATTTTGATGTGAGCACACCTGAGCTGCTTTGATCATGACTGGAGATCAGCTCCTTGACTCTGTACCATGTCAGATCAAATAAGGCACTGACTGTAAACAGTGGTTCCCAAAGTGGGGTCCACAAACTCCACATCCATGCACATGTCTTTAGTGACAATTAAAGGAATTTTAAGATCTTTTCAATATTTCTAAAATAAAAAAGGTGAAATAAAATATCTGTGGAACGAGTTTTACTGGGGGCGGCCTGAAAAGTTTTCGAACCTTTGATTGTAAACAAATAAAATGACAGCCCTGAAAAACAGTGGTGGAAAGTAACTAAATGCTACTTCTGGTAATTTAAGTACGCTTTGATGCCAATACTTTTGTACTTTAAAGTACATTTTGAATTACAGACTTTTACTGGTAACTGTATATTTTACATTGTGAGTACTTTTTCCACCACTGCTGAAATAGTGCCATGCTTTATGGCTTCTTCTGCCTCTCTCCCTTGCCCTTTGGCCCCTTTGGCAAATTTGCATTCAGAAACACAAGTGCCCTCACTTTTGCAGGCTTGAGGCGACTTCTTCTGTCTGAGATAATTAGTCCAGTCTTGGAGAATATTCTCTCAGACGGAACTGATGTTGCCACAACACAAAGCTTTTTAGCCATAAGCAGGCTAAGCCTGGGGTACACCTGCTGCCGATGTCCCCACCACTTGAGAGGATCTTCTTCTTTAGGAGCAAGAGGCTCATCCAGGTATGCCCGCACCTCCATGATGGCGTCTGCTGTGGGGTTCCTGTTGGTTGACACCATTCCAGCTACCTGCTCATAGGGGTGGGAGATATAAACAATGGGGTGGGAGAAAAAACAATGTTATAATGAGATTGTGAATTTGTGATATTAGATTTAGAGAAAAAAACAAAAAAATATTATTTTTGCCACCCTTACCTGCTCGTTGAAAAAGCTCCACACAATGGACTCTGATGCAGCTGCTGCAGCAATACCTGCTCCTTCCCCTTGGGCCGGTTGCTGGGTGGGTATAGAGACACACGGGGACTACAAATTTCACGCCCCCAAATGAGACAGCGGCCCCACTTCTGGTCCGTTTCAACTGTGTACTGCAGCTGCCAATGCAATCCCTATGAGAGGCATCATAAAATACCCTAATTTCACTGGTTCATTACTGAGGCTGTAGCGATTTTTTTTGTGTTCTAATAAAGTGTCCCATATGTTTGATTTGTCCTTTTCAATGTCACATACCTGCCATCTCAATATACATCCTACAATGTACTATAATGTACTCCATCAGTTTGTGAAAAGTACTAGCATTGTAATTCTCAAGTCAAAGTGGTCGCACGGTATATACTTCACGGTTGCATCCCTTGAGGTTTTAAATACCCAGATATATTTGTTGTATTTCGTTTTATATGCTATGTATTTGTTGAAAATGATCTAAACAGCATCTTGCAAGACTACTATTAATACTCATCTGGAGAATTCACTAGGTAGTTGAAAATGTCAGGATGTCACTCCTCCATTTAGCTGGGTTATTTTCCCATGCAACTATTCAGCAAAGTTAATTATACAACAAGTTGACAGCGGTAAAACACACCGTCGGAGCTCCGTGGTAGGTAGAACATATATAGTGAGCCCGTGACATGTTCAAAATATAGACATGAATACAAAGTCAGTCGGGATCGGGATGTATATTGAGAATTCCACTCTTCAAAGTCGGCGCTCGTAGCCTCGTAAAGGCAGTGACGTCCCTTAAAAGCGACAGGTTCTGTGTCTGCCGTATCCCCTCTGCTCCGTTAACATTATGGGTAACTCATTCAAGTGGTAAATTAAATGTGAAATACATCCTCTATTGAGAAAACAACAATATATGTTGACAAAGACACTTCATACATTTGGAAACATATTTTTATTCAAATCAATATAGTCTTCAGTTCATTTCATATTATTTTAAAAGTAGGCTAACTACAGTTGAATTTCAATGGACTTCTATGGGCTGGCCTGCAGTATCCGTGCCAACGGACCAGAAGTGGGGACGCTGTCTCATTTGGGGGCGTGACGTTTTTGGATATTCTGTTACTGATGATAGGTTCTTGTTTTACTTTTGATCCTAGACCAGAGGTTCTCAGACATTTTAATCCACGGCACCCCTGAATTACATTATTACTTTACAGCACCTTACATTTATGTCATAATGCTACTTAGATATGTAAATATTTCCCCTTAAGATACAGCATGTCACGAGGACAACTTGAGAGAATATCTGTTTCCATTATGACAGATTGAAGATAACTTTATACTTCACCAAAATAGAAGATCTACAAGCTCATAACGTGTTGCAATGAACTTGTAGATCTGTTATTTTGGGCAAAGAGATTTGGTGTAGATTGAAATTGTAACCTTGGGTCCATGGCAGCAGCATCTGCAAGGAGGGTGTTGGATTCAATTCTGTTGAATCTAGTAATCATGCTTGCACAAAGACAGTTGACCATGGCTTTTGCTGTGTCCGTCTTTGCTTTTCTCTGGTATTCACTCGTGGCTCTCTGCAGTCCCCTGGCCAGCACCAAACACTTTATAGGCAGTCACGTAGCTAGTGAGGACAAACAATATTATGATAGTGATACAATTTCAAAGTTATACCAACAATGATACATACTATGTATACCATGATACACTATTTATTACAATTTAGGAATTTAGCAGATGCTCTTAATCCAGAGCTGTATCTATTATGTCAAATATTTATTTATAATACTTTATTTATATTATTCATTTGTTATGTATTATTACTATAATTTTGTATCATGTAATTTGCATGCATGCTATAGAAATCTACCACTGACCATCTGAACTACATACCTTTCTGCACTGAGCTCAACAGTGACCTCTTCAAATGGCTTCAATATGGTGATCATCTCCTCCACTATATTCCATTCCTCCTTGGATAGAGAGGAGACATCTGCGTTCATGACGGCCAGGGTGGAGACGATGGGGACCTTATTCCTCAGAAAACTCACCAACATGTGATATGTTGAGTTCCAGCGTGTGACACAGTCCTGTTTGGGTCGTAGTTCATCCATGTTCTTTTCGCGTTGTGTCTCCTTCAGTTTTTCTGCACCAGGGCCACTTCTATGGAAGTATTCCACAGCCTCTTTGACTTTGTCAATGATGGGTTGTGGACCTTTGAGGGCATCTCTCACCACAAGATTAATGGTATGGGCCATGCATGGAAGGTGGTGCCACTTCAATATTTGGATAGCCTTTGTGATGTTGGCAGCATTGTCTGTTACGCAGCAGACAACTTTTTTGTCAACCCCCCAGGCTGCTGCAACACGGAGAAGATGTGTTGCTAGGTTGTTGGCATCATGCCTCTCACTGAACTCAAAACAATCCAAAAGGCAGGATAACATCTGACCATCAAGAACAAAGTGGCACGTTACAGACATGAATGCAGTTGTAACCCTGGACGTCCAACAATCTGTTGTTAGGCAAACTGCTGACACCTTGGTCAATCTTTCCTTGAGTGATTCTGCTTCTCTCTCATACAGTTCAGAAACTCGTTTGGTTACCGTCTTCCTACATGGAAGACTGTAGGAGGGGTTGATAGCATTGCAGAATTGCTGAAATCCTCTATCTTCCACCATTTTAAATGGTTGGAAGTCAATGGCAATCATTTTTGCAAGACGATCATCAATCTTCGCTTGTCTCAATGGGGTCAAGGTAGGTGCAAAGCTATACTGTTGGAGGGATGTCTGTTTTTGTTTTTTGGTAGTGGTAGCATCGGGTGTTGTAGAGTCAGACTCACGTGCAGTGCTATCATTGTTTGACTGACTTGTACCTGGTCCATCGTCGTTCTCAGTGTCAGAACGAGGTGGTTCTGCTTCTGTTCTCACCTCCCCCAAACGCACCGTCGGGTGTTTTTTCTGTAAATGGCGGTGCAGGTTGCTTGTTGACCCGGACTTGAACGACAGTTTGTTCTTGCAAATAATACACTTTGCTTTCCCATTCAGCGAGTCTGAAAAGTGCATCCATATGCTGCTGCGTTTTCTTTCTCCCGGCATTGTTGGTGTGTGTCCACCGACCGACTCCTATCCACACTTTTTTACTAGTTTATTTTTACATTCGAGAGAGAGAGTGCTGTCGCGTTTTTGCAAAGCTAAGCTAACCTGTGCTGCTGCCTGCGTCTGCAGTCTGCGTGCCTGGAACGTGACGTCTGTGCGTGCGTGCTGCGCGCTCCTCCCTCCCTGGAACGTGTGTGTGATGTGTGCTCCTCCCCCACTGCCTGATCTGTTCTGTTCGCTTGTGCGTTGACCCCCCCCCCACCCCACGTTAAAAAGGAACGGATCCGTACGGTGAACCGGATCCCATCGTTCATTTCAAAGAGCCGTTCAATTGACTCGATTCGTTCGCGAACGTCACATCTCTACATACAATGAATCAATGGCAGCAGTAGGCTTTGGATGCAGTTGCTGGTGAAACTTTAAACATGAAAGCACTGTGATTGGCATACTTAATCTCAACCTCATCAAACAAATTAGGAGATTTTTAAAAGCTGTGAGGCATCCTGACCCAGTCTGGTCTAACGCAGGCTCTACAAATTTAAATAGTGTCATCAGAACCAGATGATTTGGCAGCCCTGTGAAATATTTCACCTTATCAGGGTATTTGAATTGTTCTGGCTTATATTCATCCATGGATTCAAGCAAATGTTCATTCTGCATCTTTTTTTGCTGCAATTACTTTGTCAAAGCTGCAATGTCCTGGCCAGAGACATCCGTTTGCCTGTCCTTGCTGCTCTGTCTGTCTCCCTCCTGGATGCAAACTCCTCCAGCCACTACAGCCTGTCCCATGAAGTCTGTGTCCTCGTCCTGATGTTCTGCTCATCTGTCTTGCACAGGTTGAAAAACTGCAATATATCATCAATGTATCTAATCCATTTTATAATGTTAGATTGATAGATGTTCTTTGTAGGATTGTATACATAGTTTTCTTCAAAATGACCCATAAATAGGTTTGCATAGTTTGGTGCAAAAATAGAGCCCATGGACGTACCAGAAGTTTGTAAGTAAAAATCATTGTCAAAACTGAAATAATTATATTTCAGCAAAAAAGAGGCTAGATCAAGTATGAATTGGTTCGGTGGTGTAGCTGTGGCAGTTCTGCTAGACAAATAGTGTTTGAGGGCATCTAGACCAGCATTATGTGCTATGTTGGTGTAAAGACTTGTTACGTCTAAAGTAAGTAGCCAAGTATCAACATAGATAGTAGATCAGAGATATCAGAGATTTTGTTTATGAAATCTGTCGAATCCTTAATATAAGAAGGTAACTCATGAACCAAAGGCTTAATGAAAAAATCCACATATTCAGACAAAGGTGAGGATAGAGAATTAATTTGTGCCACAATAGGGCGTCCAGGTGGATCAGTCATGGATTTGTGGATTTTTGGCAATGTATAAAACACAGGTCGAATAGGATATTGGCAATAAAGGAAATCAAATTCAGATTTAGAAATGAAACCATTGTTTTTTGCATTATCCAAGTAGGAAAAAAAATCACTTTGAAATGACAAAGTTGGATCACCCTTTAATTTTTTGTAAAACTTTTCATTAGCCAACTGAGACAATATTTCTTGATGGTATTTATGAGTATCTTGGACCACTAGGCCACGCCCCTTATCAGCTGGCTTCAAAACCAAATCTTTGTCCTCTATTTTCTTCTATTAAAATATGTTCTTTAACATCAGGATGGAATGATCGTTAGACTCAGCAATAAGTATCTCCCTACCTGGCTTGAATCAATGCAGGACAGGTCAATGCATGATATAATTTGCATAATATATATATATATATATAAAATGTGTATATATATATATATATATATATATATATATATATATATATATATATATATATATACTGTACTATATATTATGGCAAATGCAGGTTTCCTTAAAAAAAGGGTGGTTTGCCCCCTGGGTATAATATCCAGAATTTCAAATATCAATGTAATTAATGACATATTTCCCAGGGGTGCAGGTCTTTTTTCCGACATACAAATAGCCGACGGGACAATGGTCCGACAGTGTCCAAAATACCGTCTTTTTACTCCAACAGTCCGACATGATATTAGCAAGACAGAAGTTCCCGCAATAGTCCGAAAACCATAGTTTAGACGAGGCAATGTTTAGACGAGGCAATAGTCCGACAATTAGTAATCCCAATTAATAAATACATTTATTTTTACTATCGGGGATATTATATATATGAACACACCCACACACATAATGGAAAGATGATTGATGCAGACCCCAG